>NC_081411.1:679345719-679380719 GCF_030272615.1 Cryptomeria japonica
GCTCTAGTTAGTCCATTTTATGCATTATTTTATCCTTGAAGGAATGTATACCACTGTGAATGGTTACCATTTCCCCATATTAAATCATATTAGGCATAAGGAGTTTATCAATATACCCTTTTACTTGTTCTCTTCCATTTGCATTAATATCGAGAAGGGTGTGTCTCCTCTGCTACATCAAGGGTTACTATTTGCTTTGTACAAGCATGTTTTTTGTTTGTCTTTCCATAATAGTAAGTCTAAAGTCACAATGAAAACCCTAACAACCCCAGTAGCTCTATCAAGATTGAGCTAATTGAAAGTAAACCCCATACCCCAAAGAAACCAAAGGCTTCTGGAAAGAAAATAGGTAAAAACACCAAAATCTCCTTAGATGATGCCTTAGAAACTACTTTGTTAAAAGCCACCCCTAAGAAGCAAAAGGATTTGAGCTTTAAACTTGGTCATTCTAAAGTTAGGAAACTAGACTCTAAGCCCCCCAAAGCCAAAAATATTACTATTGACTTAGAGGGTCCAAATTTGGAAAATATTGAGGAAGAAAACAAAAAGCAGGGGGAACCAAAACAAAAGATTCGTCTTGGTGGTCGTCAAGGCTTAAGGAAAAAGAAAGTAAATAAAAAGGAGCTTCAAAAGATGAGAAAAATGTGGATAGCCATCCCCTTGAAGGGAGAATTTCTCCTTGAAACTAGAAACAACAGTGAAGAGTTTGAGTTTGAGGATGATAGTGTTCCTAAAGAGGAAACAAAGGAAGTGAGTGAGGATAATGCTACCTTTGAATATGTTGATGATATTGAGGAGGCCAATGTGGATCAAGATATTTATTTTATGGTTGACAAATATGACTTTGGAAATAAGACTCTTGATGAACCTAAGGGTAATGGCAATATGAATGATATGGTGGTTGATATACATGTTAGGTTGAAAGATACTAAATCCAACACTGAAGACTGCATAAATTCTAAGATTCAATTGGAGAAGGTTGTTAATTGCCTCACTTTGATTACTAATGGTATCATGCACAAGGCTATGATGGGGGTGGTATCAATTTAGAGAAAGATAAACAAGTAGATCAAGAAGAATGAAGGACACAAAGGAGATAGGCTAAAGGATACTCAAGACAACATTTCCTCACATGACAACTGAAGCAAAACCTATAGAAGATGGTTAAGAATTGAGGGTTTATCTTTGACCCCAATAACTAGTTTATAAGTCTGGTTCTTTCATATTATCTGCTTTTAGCTAGCTTCACATCTAATTTTGTCTCTATGGCCTTACTTTTATTTAATGGTTGGTTGGTTTGTTGTTTTCATAAGAACTTATTTTGGCTTGTGTGTCTTCTTAAGACTCTGATCAATAAGTTTAGTTTTAATTATAGTATGATGTCTTTGATGATGAACTATATTAAGATGGTTGATACTACTATAGTTTTTTATTATATTCATTAAGCTTGTGTGCGGGGTTTGTTTGAGGCTTTTGGATGTTCCTAGGCCGATTGTTGTTTTGGGTTGATGTTATGATATGTTTTGTGTCATTTATGGGACAGGGGCCCTTTCCTTGCTAATATAATAAAAAAAATTACATCCATTAATGATAGAATTATTTTTTAGCAGAGTTTTATTGATCTCCTTCAAGGTATAAATTACATGGCTATAGTGGGTAAGTGCACCAAGATGGTGAACAAAAAGGGGGGTATAAGTGGCCACTTTTTTTTCTTCTTCTGAAAACGGGTAAACTTGAACTTCAAAGAGATATTTGAAGGTCATGCACTAAAAACTAGGAGTTGAGAAAAGAATAAGAATTGTATTTCTCTGAATCTAGTTTCTAAACTACTAAAGTTTTTTAAAATTGGATAAGATTAAGAGGTTCAAACCTTTCACACACGAAAAACTGTTCTTGATTTTTTCAGAAAAATATAACATAGCTGTTTTCGTGCACTACACAAAATATATAGTTAGATTTACTAGTTTGCAAAACCTTTTGGTAGGATGATAGGTAAGAGTGAGGTCTAAAAGCTGTGTATTTTTTTTGTAATTTTTCGTTGAGTTTTTTTTTTTTAATGATTTTTTAAAGTGACCACATCCTAAAAATTTGGTACCTGTTCGTGTGCTGGGCATAACTTGCATCAAAATAATCGAAAATGAAAAATTCTTTTTTTAAAAAAATGTATAGAATCTATTGTAGAACAATAATATGTAATTTATTTTAAATTTGGTCAAGTATATTAAAAGTTATTAAAAAAATGGTAGACATAGTTCTATGAGGACTGTCAAGGCACTAGTAAAGAAAATTAAAGTTTACTATACTAATATTCTCCAAAAATAGAAAAACTTATATGGTCAGAAAATTGAGAAGATGTGTGAGATTATGGTGGTAATTTTAGAGATACCCACTTGATCATTTATAAACCTGATGATGACAAAGTCGATAAATCATGTTGGAAGATAAAAAAACGTGTAAAGGGACAAAAATGGGGGGAAAATGGGCTTGCAAGCCTTAGGGTCGTTGTCCAACCCTCTTACCAAGCCAAAACCCACACGGGTTTTGAAAAAAAAAAAGTATTATTCACATGAGTTCTTCATAACCTGCACGGGTTTTGAAAAACAAAAAGTACTACTCACAGTTCTTCATAAACCATACGGGTTTTGAAAAACAAAAAGTACTATTCATAGTTCTACATAACCCATACGGGTTATGTAGAACTAAAACCATTATTTTGTGTTTCACAAAACCCGTACGGGTTATGAAGACATAATAATGTATGCTTGTAAACTTAGCATTTACTGCACATGTACAAACATGCATATATAATATGTATTTATGTATGTATATATGCATATCTATAATGATATATACATATATTAATATAGATATATGTATATATGTTTGTATACATGCATGTCTCCCTTCTTTTCCTCTCTCTCATCTTCCTTCCCCATCACTGTATTTGTCTATTCTAAGCCCTAATTATCCTCCTTGAGTTCTATCTCATCTCTCTCCCCCTTACACTTCTCTCTTTGTCAAGTCTCTGACCCTTTTCTCATTCTCGTTCTCTCTCTACCTCATGTCTCTCACCCTCTCTCTCTCTCTCTCTCTCTCTCTCTCTCTCTCTCTCTCTCTCTCTCTCTCTCTCTCTCTCTCTCCTTTTCCCAATATCCCTCTCTCTCCCTCTCCCTCCATCCCTCTCTCTCCCTCTCCCTCCATCCCCCCCCTCTCTCTCTCTCTCTCTCTCTCTCTCTCTCTCTTTCTCCCCCTCTCACTCTCCCCCTCTCCTTTTCCCAATCTCCCTTTCTCTCCCTCTCCCTCCATCCCCCCCCCCTCTCTCTCTCTCTCTCCTTTTCCAAATATCCCTCTCTCTCTCCCTCTCCCCCTCTACTTTTCTGAATCTCCCTCTCTCTGCCTCTCCCTCTCCCCCTCTCCTTTTCCCAATCTCCCTCTCTCTCCCTCTCCCTCTCTCTCCCTCTCCCCCCATCCCCCTTTCCTTATCCTATTCTCTCTATCTCTCTCTCCATCTCTCTATCTCTCTCTCTGTCCTTATCCTATTCTCTCCCTCTCTTCCTATCCCCTATTCTCTCTCTTACCCCCTCTCCCCCTACTCTCTCTCTCCATTTCCTAATCTCCCTCTCTCTCCCTCTCCCTCTCCCCTTCTCCTTTTCCCAATCTCCCTCTCTCTCCCTCTCTCTCTCTCTCTCTCTCTCTCTCTCTCTCTCTCTCTCTCTCTCTCTCCCTTCTCTTTCTTTCCCTATCTCTCTCCCTCTCTTCCTATCCCCTTCTCTATATGTCTCTAACTCTCTCTCCCTCACCCTCTCATTATTTTATCCTACTCTCTCTCTCTCTCTCTCTCTTTATCCTATTCTCCCCATCTTCGCCCTCCCTTTCCCAATCTCCTCTCTCTCTCCCACTCTCTCTCCCTCCCCCTCTCCTTATCCTATTCTGTCCCTCTCTTCCTATCTCCTATTCTCTCTCTCTCTCTGGATATTCTCTCCCTCTCTTCCTATTCCCTATTCTCTCTCTTACCCCCCCCCTCTCTCTCTCTCTCCCCACCCTCTCTCTCTCTCTCTCTCCACTTCCTATTTGGTTCCTAGTTATATATAACCCGTACAGGTTATGTAGAACTAAGACAAAAACTTCTAGTTTTGCATAACCCGCAGGTTTCTAAAAAGTATAATGTTCCTCAAAACCAGTATGGGTTTTGAGAAACTTTTGATTTTTTATTATAAAATATAATATTTTTGAATTTCCAAAACACACACGGGTTATGAAAAATTTGGTTATTTTTTTTGCATGTGGCCACTATTCTGTTCACCATCTTAGTGCACTTACCCTAGTCTTCAATATTGAGCAATTTGGTGGTCAACTTAAAATTACTCTTTCTTCTAATTGATTTAGGGTTCCTCTAGCTATGAAGGAAATAATTAATTAAATAGGGTGATGATAAATAAGGAACAAGGGTGAAATTTGACACTATTTCTTGGATCAATTTGATCAAAATTGAAAGAATCATTGTTAGCATAGAATTTGTTCAATTCGCAATAAATTATTCTTGGTTTTTTTCAAAAGTTACACCAAGTAAACCAAATAATTTTTTTAATCTTTTATCATACCTTCAAGAGGGTATAAGAGATTAATAATATTCTTCATCTTATACCAAAAGCAATCCTCATTTTCTTTACAACCCATCTCCATTTCTAACACCCCACCCGGGAGCTCAAAAAATAAACAACTAATAATTCAATTTACAATTTTATTTATTTTTAATATATTTTAAATTAAATTTATAACTTAACAAATAACTATCTATTCTATGTTCATTTCTAAACACCAAAATAAATATTTCTATGATAAACATATATTGATAGTAAGAAAACATGCAAAACACATAAACTCATAAACATGCAAAACATCCATTAATTTACACATATATTTTACATTAATTTCCTTTTGAAATAACATCAACAACTCTTGAATACAGATGTAATTATACAAATTACATGTCTCTTACAACATTATGGAAGATACATTACAAATTACATCATAAAGGTTAACCATCTCATAACCAAGATGTGAAGACTATGAAACATAGGGAATAGGTCCACTTGGATACTCACATGCAAATCTTCTGAAGTATTCCCAATGGGTGGAAAAAGTATTTGAATCACCCAACCATGTGGAAACCATAGGCCCAACCCCCGTGCTAGGAGATAGACAGAAGGCCCCAAACATAAATAAACATGCTAGGAAAGATAAACATAACATGCATACTTCCAAAAGATAGATAATATCATAACACAAGAAAAGAAAGTATGGATAATACACAAGACCATCATAGGCATCTACAAAAAATCCTAGAGGGTTTCATGTAAGAATGACACAATAGGCAACTAGGGCACATAAGGGGAAAAGTGTCATCACATAGCCTCGACATGGGTTACCTTGGTAGTCTCTCTAGACCCCGACCTCCATTCAACAACTCATGTAGAATCGTACATTCCTTTCATGAGGATAAGGTAATGCACGATCTTGCTAGTTCAACATCTCAATAGATGGACATGCTTTCCCAATCTCACCCTCTGCCTATATGAGCACATGAGGTGTGGGGCACACAATTATCTTGTTAGTGTGTAACCCAACCCAAAATTTATTAATATTATCACTTATTACAAAACTCACCTATGGGTTACCCTGGCAGCCACTTTTGGGCCCTGACCCCCATAGTGAGCCACTCCCCCTAAGTGTACCTAGCTAGCCTATCACCTAAGGTTCAATCAAAAATTCAATCCACAAATAAAAGAACTAACATAGACACAAAATCAAACTCAATTTACAAGACTAAATTATGAATTTCATGTAAACTCAAATCTTGTAGATAAAAAATAGAACATAATCACAGATGATAAATACAATTCAATCAAACCCCAATTCCCCCTAATAATCATTTAAAATCACATTACATAAATCAACTAAAAACAACAGAGTAAAATGAATACCTACTTGAAAACTTGTGAAAGAAAAAGAGAGAGAAGAGAATGTCGATGATGAATTTTGAAACACAAAATCTTTTCCAACCATGCTTCAAAGGAAATATGAAACTGCAAATTATTGTCCTCAAATTTTCTCCCAAAAATTTGAAAAGAAAAATAATTAAATAATGATACTAATCTCTCCAATCAATTCTAATAAAAACCTAATAAATAAAACACAATTTCCTAAATAAAGTGCACAAATAAAAAGAAAAAACCCTATACGTAAAAATATTATATAAATAAATAATAAATAATTATTAAATAATATTTAAACAAATAATAGATAGATATTAAATGATATTAAAAAGATTCCAAAATAATAATAATTCCCATAAAAAATTTAAATAATATTAACAAATAATAAATCACCAATTATAAATCTTCTATAAAAGTTAACTCCTTAAATATCGGAAAAGAATAAATAAGTAAATAAACAATTAAAATATTATTTTCCACAAAATAAGACAACTAATCTCCCCCTAGATTGAACAATTAGTTCCACCTCAAAGCAAAATAAATAAATAATAAAATATCCACTTGCATAATAACAATAAACAATAAACAATAAACAATAAACATAAACATAAACATAAACAATAAACAATAAATAAATAAAAACAATAAACAATAAATAATAAATAATAAATAATAAACAATAAACAATAAACAATAAACAATAAATAATAAATAATAAATAATAAATAATAAATACTAAATAATAAATAATAAAACATAAATCATTTATTAAAATTACATTCAAAGTCACAATAACCCTTAATTAATCATTAATTTAATTTACAATACATAAGCTATAATTAATATTAATAATTACAGAAAATGCATCACACTCAAACAAATTATAAAATAGTGCCAACATCTAAACAAGACTCACTACTAACAATTGGGTAATCAAATATTGTCCACATGACAAATTTGACAGGATAGCGTGAAAATTACATATTGTCCCTAAATTAGGACAATGGCTAGGGTTAGGTATAATTTGGGCCTTGCACTATCTCCATTTACCACCATTGGGAATTATAAAGACACACTCAAACTTGTGGTACCAGGTGGAGTCGATGTCTAGTACCTGCAATCCTGCACCAAAATATGTTGTATCCAAACACACATATATACATATAAATCTCCAATCCCAACTAGTGATAGGAAATTATGACGTTGTATGGAGCTCATGAATGAGTAATACGAAATCATTCCTATCACCCTAAGCCCCAAGCAAACCATACATAGAATCTCACATAAACAATAATCAAATGATATCATCAGAACATATATTAACATCATATAATGCATCATAATAAATCATCAAAATAGAATCCATGTCATAAGTATTCCAATTCTAATATCAATAATGAAATATAGCAATAATCATGTCCCGAGATACATAAGTAACATACCATAGTCTAACAACAAGGATTATATGAATGCAAACATCCACATATATCACTGAAATGAACCACACAAAATAACTCAAACATAGTCAAAGTAGCATGTATCTGAAGCAAAGCATGGATGGGCACTACACCATTCCACCGATTTTGTCCTCCTTATTTTCCATCATATTGAAATCTCCTTCTAAAATTGAAGGAATGTTAGGGAACCCTTTATTAAAATGGACCACTTATAGTTGAGAAGAATAGTTGTCCCATCTTCCCCTTTGTCATGATTATTGTGGAATTGAATAGATTCTTTCCACAAAAGCTTCAGGATAGTTTCAAGCATAAACCAAACTGTTTTAGCCTCTTATAGAAGCATCAGGTCATTAGTTTTAAATGGACTCAAAGCTCTTCTAATAATGTACTTTTTGTGAAAGGAAACTATTCCCCTGACATTCCAACTAATCAATATGAGGTTCTTCATTAGCTAAGGTAGCGTTTGACCCCTTAGGATTCCTATACAATCTATCAAAACATCTAATGATTTTCTCTCCCTTCCCTTTCTTCTTAGATTTAGATTTAGGATCTTCCCTACTTGTTTTCTCTTCTTTTTATCATCAGGTTTAGAGACATGGTTTTTAAGGTTTCTTAATTGATCTTCATCACTCAAGAGGGGTAGGAAGTTAGTAAGTTTTTTTACAATTAATTTCTTAGTGATACCCATTTTTGGTAAACATCCTATATCCCCTTGTGACTCTAGCAAAGTAAAAAAGTTTGAGCCTTTTTCAACAAGGTCTCGTACCATTATACTTTTGGCCTCAACAATTCTAATCTTAACTTGATAAAGCTTGGGGTTTGACCCATTAGTCTTCACATGGAAACTTAATTTAAGGCCTTTAGTGGTTTTCCTCTTCAATTCAGAATAATATTTCCTATGACAACCTTTAGATTTATAGAGAAAATAGGCATTTAGCCCACCCAAACCCTCAATTTTACAAAAGAATGGTTTGCATCCCAAATTAATGCTTTTATTTTTTAAGTTTACAGTGTAGGAGAGAGTGCTATTATAACTCTAGTGTTCATATGGGAGAGCGCCTCAAGATTGTTCCAATTGTAGGAATTCCCCTAGTGAAGAGAAAATATGAGAGACAAAGGCCCAAAGTTGTGATGACGGGTTTTTAACAATGACTCATCTAGGGACAATATATTCCAAGACTTCTTTTGTTAAAAAACTCAAGGGATCAAGGCACAATTCTAAATATAGAGTTATCCACATTTCAGAATCACCTATTAAGAGCTCTTTTTTGCATGGAGTGATTCTTAAATAAGACAACAAACAAACCCTTTTGTTTCATTTTTCAAAAGGAGACATGGATACCAAGTTTCTAACCCACACTTTTTGAATCCATCAATTAAAGATCTTTCTAGTAAGGAGCTTATCCCTATCAAGAGCAAGAAAAAATACTACAATATTCTCAATCCTAGTTTCCTCTTTGTTAACAACATCAATCATATCTTAATTAGGTTCAACGAAAAAAGATTTTTATAGATGGAGGAGGAGATTTAACTTCTTCTCCTCCATCTAATTGACTTATAGTGACACTTCTAATGTCATCCACCACCACTTTGAATCTTTCTTCCTATGGAATGGAAAAAGATTCACTTTCTAACACATCACAAAAAGAGGGATTTTCCAAAAGTCCACCTTCAAGTTTAGTAAATTCCATATCCTTTGAGGCACCCTCCTTTTTCCTAGCCACCTTGTTCACCCCACCTTGCATTAACCCTGGTATGGCAAGAGACTTGCTACTATCAGGGAATAAAGAATTGTCCATTAAAAAATTGGAAAAAGCACAAGTGTAAGATTAAAAAGAAAACAAAATCAAGCAAACCAAACAACCAACCCCCTACACTGAAATGAGGATTGGAGACCAAAGCAAGCAAGTAGAGGCAATTGAAAACAAAGGACAAAAGGAAGGTAGTAGGCTGACTAGTAATGGAGGATGACTTTTGGTCTTCTAGGTTAATCTCAAAGCTCCCTTCCCTTGTTTTCTTCTCTTCATAACTAATGATTTTTTTTGTATTTTTAATTTATTTTTTATATATTTATTTTAAAATAGGTATATCATGATAGCCTTCAAGCATGGAATGTTTTGATATGCATGATGTTCATGGGGTCATTAAGCTCTTTTTATCTTCTATGATTGACTTATATGCTCCTTACCCATATTTGGCAACGATGACATAAGGACATGTAAGTGCTCAAAATTTCATGGGATAAGATGGTAGTATAACGATGATCTAACAGTCTAATTCATGGTGGCATGAATCATATAATCTTAGCATCAATAGAGATGTAGAAAAGGGAAAAAAGATTAAAAAATGCATTTCAACACTTATTCTACACCTAATGTGTGACTTTGTTTAAGCTAATGAATTAAACAAAAAAGAAAAAGAAATAAGAGTTTTCTCACCCACAACTTCTTATTGCACACATAAGATGTGTGTGATTGTGTTGCAATGGATTAGTGCTTGTGATTGGGTGAGTGATAGGAATAAAGCAAAATTTGCATCCATGGTCAAAAGCCACCGTCACACCCTTCACAATTACCTCCATTTAATTGTACATAGTTGTCTTTTTTTGTCACCACATCTTTAATATTGTCATGAATTAGAAATTGATCACGTACGACAACAACAAAGCACAAGACAATATTTGAGATCCATCAAAAATACTTCTCCTTCCTTGTATATGCCTTGAGTCAAGTAGAAGATTTTCCATAACTAAGTGAATCCCACATTTAACACCTCGACCCCTTGGTGAGCTTCACAAATTCTTACCACAGTTTAGTGATGAAGCTTTGAGTTTTTATTTCCTTCTCTACATATGCCATAAAATCCACTATCATTTTTTTGTCTCCTCTTCCTCTACTTCACATTCTTTTATAAAATTCACTCCTCCTTAGTCTTCCTTCCTTTTCTTCCAACCCCATATTGGTAGCCTTTTGAGGATGCCATACATCATAGCACCACAAACCATAAACAACACACAATGCCATTGGCCACTCTTGTAACTACAAGAGTTAACATCTACCACCACCTTTTTAAAATGAATGCATTGTCTTATCTCATAATGTCTTTGCATCATTATGTGTCACATGCCACCTATCCTATTTATTATTAGGTGTATAAAAATAACCGTAGTTCTTAATTATATACATATGGTAAAATTTGTTTTACTTATATATATATATGCATCATAACAATTATTTATTTTTCTTTAAATTTTTTTTTAATATATGTAATTTTGAATTTTACTTTTGAGAAAGACATTATTATTTTTATTTTTACTTTGTTTTATTTACTTTATATTTTATATAAGAATTATTTTATTATTAAGATATATTATTAATATTATGTTTATAAAAAGATGTTTATTAATACTTCAATTTATAATTATTAATATTATTTTATTATTAAGTTATATTATTAATATTAATACTTCAAATTACCACTTTATTGGTCACGTAGAATTTAAATAATTTAACAGTTTTTAACAATCAATTCAACTGTACCCCGGATTTAGTCAAAACCATGTAGCAGTATCTGACTCTTCCTCTGTTTATCGTTTAAATCCACACGAAGCTGCTCGTTGTTTGAGTTTCACAAATCAAAACCAGGGGAGCCAAGCTATTCCTTGTGTGCTCAATCCGCTGTTCTTTTTTCTCACATGATTACAGATGTCTGTGGACCAGAAAATCGTTGCCTTTATAAGCGAGGCTGCGATTTCTAAAATTCAATTCAGTTTTATTATCATTACATTTGTGCAAAGGAGATCTAACAGTAACAAAAATGCCAAGCGCTACTGCAGGCAAGGTTATTACATGCAAAGGTAAGTTGAAAGCTCTTCTTTTCGTTCCGTTTTGTAATGGATGCAACTGAATTAAATGGAATCTGATCCTGTTTATGAGTATTGAGGATTCGTAGCTTGGTGTCATTATCAATTTTCTTTCCTCCATTCCATTTCGTCAAATTTTTGTTGTCAAATGAATAAAATGAAATCCAATCCTGTTTATGAGGATTAGGGATTTCTGTAGGTTGCTGTCATTGTCAATTTTATTTGAATTCCAAAGGTTTATCTCTATTAAGCAAATGAAATTTTGTTCTGTTGAGCAGCTGCCGTGGCATGGGCAGCAGGGGAGCCCCTTAAGATTGAAGAAGTCCAAGTCGCACCTCCGCAGGCAATGGAAGTCAGGATTAAAATCTGTTACACTTCCTTGTGTCGCACAGACCTTGTTTTCTGGCAAGCAAAGGTCAGTCAGTGCCGCCATTAACTTTGAAGAAGCTAAGAATTTCTTCCTTCTAAATCTAACTGGTTCTCTTTCTCCATTGTAGGGCCAAACCCCTATTTTCCCACGCATCTTCGGACATGAAGCAGCTGGGTAGGCTCCCTTTCCTTTTTATTAAATTTCTCTCTAGAACAAACTAGATTACTACCTCTGATTCAATTTCGGAAAAACAGAGCGAGTAGAGCAACATATCTTACCAAGTTTTAAACCCTAATGTCAATTAGGGTTTGATTAAATGTATAATTGGGGCTAATCCAGATCAGAAGGGCTTATCAGTCAGGCCTATTTACATATTTTTTCATTGGAAACATAATATATCACCATGTACTGATATATAGTTGTGAATGCAGAGTGGTAGAAAGTGTGGGAGAAGGGGTAACTGATATGAAGGAGGGCGACCATGTTCTGCCTGTATTTACAGGGGAATGTGGTGATTGCAGGCACTGCAAATCAGAAGAAAGCAATATGTGTGATCTGCTGAGGATTAACACAGATAGGGGGGTTATGATTAGTGATGGCAAGTCAAGGTTCTCTATCAGGGGACAACCCATTTATCACTTCCTTGGGACATCCACATTCAGTGAATACACAGTTGCACATGTTGGCTGTGTTGCCAAAATAAATCCTGCAGCTCCTCTCAGCAAAACCTGTATTCTCAGCTGCGGTGTTTCCACAGGTCAGTTAACATTATAAATCAATTCATATCATAAGATTTGTGGGTATTGGCCCATGTTTATTATGATTTGTACTTAAACTTCTGTGTGGAATCAGGGATGGGAGCTACATTGAATGTGGCCAAACCTAAGAAGGGTTCAACAGTAGCCATATTTAATCTTGGAGGAGTTGGGCTTGCGGTAAGAATTAACTGGTTAGGATTGAAAATGGATTTTTCGGTTACATTATAGATATGTAATATGCTGATATATTATTCAGTATATGAGTGGACTGTGATGGATTGAAATTTCTCAATTGAGTGTCACTTTTCATTTTGTTAAGGCTGCTGAAGGAGCAAGAATAGCTGGAGCTTCCCGGATTATAGGCATCGATTTAGTCCCTGGAAGATTTGAAAAAGGTGCAAAGTACATTGATTTGGAAAGGCTTTAACAGCAGGTACATTGTGATCAACATGTTGGTTGTTTATGTGGAAATGGTTTTCAATAAACAACTGGTAAGTTGACCACAATATGCATATGGTTACCTTGAAAGCATTGATATATGGTATAGCTAAAGAAACCGTCTTTTATCTATGCTGTACTCTATTCTCTAACAATTTCTTCTTGTCAATCTTTCCTTTGCTTTTTCTTTTCAGCAAAAGAGTTTGGTGTAACAGAATATATAAACCCAAAAGACCATCAGAAACCTGTTCAAGAGGTTCGTTCAGCTCATGCTTTACTTGATTTTCATAGTACAATCTTATAATCTAATCTTTAATTCTTTTCCACAGTTGTATGGATCTTGATATTTTGCTATATTTAAGAGCAAAAATATTGATGAATTTCTCATTTTTGATTCAGGTAATTGCAGAAAGAACTGATGGAGGAGCAGACTACAGTGTGGAATGCACAGGGAATATTAATGCAATGATCCAGGCGTTTGAATGTGTTCATGATGTATGAATTCCTCCCAAATATTATGAAAATTCTCTCTTTCTGTTAAAAGATGGCAGTAATGTGACTGTTTAAATTCTTCTGTTTGAATATGCTTCAATGCTGCAGTGATTGACTTGAATTAATCTTTGTTTTTGATTTAAGGGGTGGGGCGTTGCAGTTTTAGTAGGAGTGCCTCATTCAGAGGCAGCTTTCACAACTAGTCCTGTCAACTTCCTTAATGAGAAAACATTGAAAGGAACATTCTTTGGGAACTATAAGCCCAAATCAGATCTGCCAGGCCTAGTGGAAAGGTATCTGAGAAAGGTAAAAGTTTACTTACTCCCAAATGATTTTATTAAATTTTCTATTAACAAGCCTACAAACACCACCTATATAGTTTAAGCTATGAGTTTTCTTCATGATGAATCCATGACTCTGATTGGAAATCAATGGAGTCAGAACATATTGAATTGAATTGAATTGTCATGATTATTAATCTTCACCTGTTTCTAGTGCTTACACACTGTTTTTTCTTGCAGGAGCTTGAGTTGGAGAAATTCATTACTCACGAAATCTCGTTTGGTGAGATCAACAAGGCGTTTGATTACATGATGCAAGGAGAGAGCCTGAGATGTGTAATTAAACTGGAAAACTAGATGGTGAAGGAGATTTAAGTAGAATGGAAGGTTTTTGCTTACTTATAGATTTCAATAGTTGGAAGAAGTTGGAGGCTTTTTGCAGAAGATACTAAATTTAAATAAAACCAGCTAGAGTGATTTGAGCTTATTTAAAAGGATTTAATTACAACCTTAGCACCATTATGTGCAGACATATTAGGATCTTATTTCTTTTCCATGGAGAATTGAAAAAAATATAGTTACCTGTTTTTAAAGTCGATAGAGGAAGCACTCATTAAGTGGTCTTTATTTGTTATTTCAACCTAATGGTGGAGACAAAGTATATTTTAGTTAATGCATGCAATAAGTTTACATTCATGTGTTTTTATTACATTTTGTTTTCTATGTTGCTTTCTATGTTTCATTCTGACGATACATTATGTAATATGATCTGAAACGTTGATGATAAAAAAATTGGACACATTTTAAGCCAGAAATTGGCTACACATCTCCATGGACTATAGAAACTATATGACTTAACTTTTATTTACTTTGAAGCTGTATTACTTTTCATTAAAAAATGTATATTATAAGTGAAAAGATTCGCAAAGTTTTATGTATACATGTATGTATATGTATATGCATTTGCATACGTATACATATGCATACATATATGCATATGTACATATATATGCATATGTACATATATATGCATATGTACATATATATGCATATACATATACATACACACATACACACACACACACATATACATACACATACATAGTAAATTAAAAAAATGTTTTAAGTAAATAATTTTTTTTTTTAGTTAATAATAAAGTAAACAATGTAAATAAAATAAATATGTTCAATGGAAATAAAATAATTTTAAGTAGTGAAAAAATAATTTATATAAAATCACATGTTTTTAAAAAAAATTGAGATTAACATTACAAGTAGTAGACTGTAGATTCTAAGAGGAGTGAACATAATTTTGAAGTTGGAGGTTTAGTTCCTATATTTCTAAGAAAGACATACAATAAGACAAATTCATATGATTTGAATTTCTATTAGCAATAGACATATTTGTAATATTGATTTTTTTAGGTTTATATGCTAAAATTATGAGGGAGAGACATCACATTAAAATGGAGAAGACAAAGAAAACTTGGATGTTTATAAATAAAACAATAATGAGGGATAGTTCATGGAATCTAGTTTGAGATTAGTTTGGATTAAAAAGTGATTACAAAGGTAATGAATATACAAATTATTTAGTAAAATTGAAGAATAGGCTTGCAAATGACATTACTGTTGGCAACAATGTAGCAAACTGAGAGGGGGGGGGGGCGGGGGGGGGGGTGGTGAATCAATTTTCTCTCACAACTCGAACTCAAATTCAGATATGATAATTAACAGTTAAAGCATAAATCATCACCATATCAATAACACACCAAGATTTTTGACGTAGAAAATCCGGTTAAGGTAAAAAGCATGGTGGGAACCTACCCACAGTGAGATAATACCCTATTAGGAGTAAGTGAAAATATTACAATAGAGGATGCACATGCATTCAGGGACATTGCCTAGAGCTCATTGCTCAAATAACAAAACAAGAAGGGCTACAACCCTTGGGAAGGCTCAATGCTTTACATAAACATTCGAATTACATCCAAATGATCATGAAATGATGGAATAACATCTTCTCATGCCTGGTTATAGCTCTGGTTAAGCACATATATTCAAACTCTTCTCTTTCACACTTCTTCATGCTTCTTCGCACTTCTCCTCTGCTACTGAAAGATCAAATCAATGTTTGCACACATAGATACATCTCTCACATTAATATTACATATATTTATACAAATCATCAACCTATATTTCAAGGTCGGTTAAACCCTCAACACAAATTAGAAAACAATAACCTCACACACTACAAATAATGTCAACTAAGACATAGTCTGACACACAACACCTCCAACAATTATGCATCGAACATCCGCAACATGCTACAATCATCATGAATGCCACATAATATGAAGAACACCACCAGATCAAGAAAACGATCAACAACGCGCATAATGATCAATGCAGACCATTAACACGGATAAAGCACAATCTAGAAACATCCACAAGCAATGTGAATCACCACAACAACAACTGCAACATCACCACTTACTAGAATCTTCATCATCATTATACCAAACCTCAAGAACACCAACCAAACTAACTGTCAAATTGAAAGATTCACTTGCGAACCTCCACATCATGAACCATCTGAATTGAGGACACATATGAACGTCCCAAACACTTTGCCAAATCCGCAAACCAAGATATTGCAATTCCGAAGCAATGTGGAGCACAATCCAGAATACCAAATAACACGAACAACTGAATATCAACCTCAATTCCGGATCTCTCAACTTGATCAAATAATCATGCGAACCTCTGAAACTTCTGTTGAATCAACTAGAGATAAGTATCTCTAAACCCATTAAACCGCAACAACTCAACTGCAACACATCGACCAAACCAACTCATCCAATCTGACTACAACATTGGAACACTCAAAAGAATTTGTTGACATCAATGACAACACATTATTTTAGCAAACTTCTTAGCAATATCCAACAATTACATGTTTGAACCTGATTGAGATTGGTTGGTCAAGGTACAACTTGGAACAACATACTTTTTTAGTTGAATAGTAAGATAAGATTTTCATAATGACAATGTGTTCAAATTTTGTTAACTTGATATGTTTGATGTAAAGGCCTCTTTAGTTTTTTTGATACTCACTCTACCTTTAGGATATATGATTGGTAATTTTATTTGGCGAGTTAGTTTTGATGTAATGTAGTACATCATGTTGTTGAATGAGTACAATAACACATGCAGACACGCCAACCAAAAATTAAGGATTTAAAGATTGATGAATCAAAGACCTTGACTATGCACATGACACACATATTTAGAAATAGAATTACAATATGATTTGGTAACAAGGTCACCAATCGTCATAAATGAGACATTCTAAGATTTCATGCATTGAATGCATCTAAATCTACTTCTGATTTAAGAAAATATTACAAAAGTAATGTAGATTAGATAATTTCTAACATGCATATTAATTGTTCAAACATGTAGACCAATAAATAATTGTTACAACACAACAATAATGGGTGTCACATTGGCTATCCACAACCAACACTAAATAACCCGAAGTCACATTTGATCTCTCCACCACTACATTTTCATGCCATTCACACCCATTGATCATTGATCATTGTGCACTCTTCACACAGTCTATTTATTACACCCTAAGCACAAGGTCATCCAATTCAATTCTATCAAATTTGAACTTGATTTTGAAAACCTATATATAGCCAATGACTTCTTTACTAGTAGGGAAAGACAAGTTAATTTCCATATGCAGTCTTGATGAATTGAATTCATCTCTTTATTCATAAGACTTTTGCATTTTTCTTCTTTTATTGCTTGCTCAAAAGTTGTTTGGTTCATAAGCACTAAGAACAATTATCAATTGACCTAATAGTTCTACAATATAATAGACATTCTCCTTGCTCTTTTAAATTTCCTTAGAGGAATATTGGATTGTGGAGTACACAATGAGATTCAATTTGGTTCATAAATACATTTCTTTCTTATGATGATTCAATAGTGATTTCTAGCTCTACCTCAACTTTTTGAGTGAGTATAATTTGACATATCATTGTCATCTTTCTATTCTACAAAATCAGAAAGAAAATCAGCAAGAAAATCAACATAACAAACACTTGAAAGGTGACACTCTTCATTGAAGATGATATCTTTGAAGACATGAATTTTGTTCACATTGGCATCATACAATTAGTAGGATTTACTAGAGGCAATATCCAACAAGGATATACTTTTTACATTTATCATTGAATTTCCTTCTCTTTTCTTCCATTCAATGTGTCTTTAGGTAATTTTTCCAAAGATCTCAAATATTTACTTGATGGTTTCTTGCCTAACCATGTTTCTTCTAGAACGACGATTTCCAAGCATTTAGTCAAACTCTAATTCATGAAATAAGTCACTATAGAAATTGATTCTTTCCATTAATTATCTTTACGTTTACATGTCTTGAGCATTGATTTAGTTTTGTCTTGAAGTATCATGTTAATTCTTCTACCTACTCTATTCTGTTGTGGAGTATATGGAGTTGATAATTGTCTCTTAATCCCCATTCATTTAAAAAAGTTATCAAATTTGTTTGAGGTAAACTCCTACAATAAATTTGAACAATAATTTTAGACAAAAGAATATATGAAAAGGAGTGCCACAAGACTATGTTGTTCAAAGATTAATACTTAGCGTCTAAAGATTAAAACTTAGCTCTATAAGGGAAGAAAAATCTGTAAATAAAAAACCACCTCTTAAATTTAACAATGATCTTTGTGATCAAACACTACAACCATCTTTGATACCAATCACTAAAATTAGAAAACACAAACTTTGTTATTAAAGAATCCAAAAACTCTTCTAAATAAGATAAATATGTAAAAGAAAGACATTCTGCTTATGGACACATTCAACTATGATCAATGAAGATAATTGTTCACCTTGTGCTCTAAAGGAGTCTCTATTATTACCAAAGGACACTTGATTTGACGAAAAAAATCATGCTGTAGGCATCTAAATGGTGCTAAGTTCAAATCTTCTACACAATACCAACAAAAAATGACTCTTTTAATTTCTAAGACACTGCAACATAGATATGCACTACATCTGTGCTTGTTTGTGAAACAAGTTGCGAGGGAATTGGAGTCATGCCGCCGATGGGGCATCTGCCATAGCACTCCAGCCACCTTTGAATGCACGCCACGTAGAATTTATGTCGACACAGTGGCAATAATAATGCTGACTGCTCGTCTTCTTCATAATTTGACAAACAAATAATGCAATCGTCTACCACCTCATCTTTTGAGACACTGTAATCGAATATCTCCATCTCCACGTCAACACTCTGCATCCACGTCGACCTTAAAGCTGACGTGGAAGCCGCTGCCACTGCCATCTCAGTGGCAGCCGCTGTGACAGCCACATTGACTGCCCTTGCGACCGCCACGTCTTCCTCCACCTTCTTCCATCCGCAGTAGAGCACGACAGTCATTACAAATATTGCGTTACCATATAAAATGTAGAAGGCAGTTTGGTGGGTATGAATTAGAAATATGATCAAGGGAAGGGGAGCGACCATAAGAATGATGGTGCATAACAGTACGAGCAGTTGCCTGCATGGCGATAGTCCCATTATAGTTAGCAGTAGGCGATCGAGTCTCGATGTGTAAATGGGTGTGGCCATGGCTATTCAGCAGATCTTCAGCTTGGCAAAATGTTCTCTCTCTTTCAATGCCTATGATTTTTATTAACTCTTGTAATTCCCAATACCAGCGACGTTTTTTTCGTTTGGGAGTAGTTCTCTTGGTATCTCCAAATATGGCAGTGTTCTTAAAGAAGAATCTATCAAAACCAACGCGAATTTCGGGGTCCACGAGGAATTATAAAAGAATTTATGATTATAGATGTTTTCAAATCTATATTGATGTTGTCAATGGGTCCTTGGTCTATAGGTGAAGTTGAATGGTTCTAGATGAGCCCACTAGGGATCAAGTCTTGCTAAGTGCAAGGCTCCAACATCATAAGGGATAAGGCCCTCGTCAGGGATAATTAAATGATCTAGTATATTCATAATAAAATATAAATTTATTTTATAATTTTTAAATTAATAAAAATATTTAAATTAATTATAATATTAATAATAAATTTAATGAAAATTATATAATAAAAATTTAACTTAATCTATGCAATTATATTAAACCTAACTCTTAATTATAATTATTATAAAAAATATGATTAAATTATAATTAATTTTAAGGCTAATCTTAAGCAAAGAAAAAATAACTTATCATTAAAATTTGTAATTGAAAGAAAAATATTTAGTTACATCAAAGAAAAATATTTAGTTACATCAATTTATAATATTTAGTTACATCAATTTATAATAACAATTTATGTATTTGTTTAAATATTAGCTCTATTTTACACTCTAATTGAACAAGTAATTAGTCATCTTCAAGGTAGGGAAGGAGAGATCGAGAATTCAAGCTTTCAAGTTGGCATTCATGATCAAGTTTATGTGTTTCTACCATGTGTGAAGACATGCATGAACTCCCATCAATCAACATCAACTTTCATGAGGCTTCAAGGCAAGATGATTCATAACAAAGGTATAACATTGTCAATTTTTGCATTTCCTAAAGGATTTTAGCCTTTTCCTAATACGAGGAACACTCTCTTTTTTGTCATCATTGCTATAGGGGAGGTTAATTCTTACCTCGGGTTTGACTTAGGCAAGCCCTTATACAATCCAATACTTTTTTTTTCTCTGTGTTGGTGACATATTCAATGAAAGAGAGTTGTAGATCTAGAAAATGCAGACATAGATACACAATTTTAGATTCAGAAGAGACAAAAAACCCTAGACACTATTTTATTGTTAGAAGTGTCTAACACTTATTTGCTAAAATTTTGGGAGGATGATCTATAGAGCATCCTAATTTGAATTTTGCACACTTGAGTTAACGAAAACACTAATGACACCTATCCACATTACAGTTTGACACTTTCAAGCACATATTGTAGACATAGGTTCCTCTCTACATCACATTTCCAAATCCGAGGTTCTCTTTTGATTTATAGTTTATATCTTCTTGTATATATTGTTTCTTATCAAAATCCCTAGTTCTTGCATCATTTCTCATTATATCTTATTCAGTCATATCAAAATTCAAAAGAGAATAATCAACCACAAGTGCTCAACTCTCCCAATGGTCTTAAGTTAGGCCTAATTAGTTATTCTCATATGAAATTGATGGGATTGGTTTTGAATCTTAGTTTGCATATTTAGACTAGTGAACCTCATTTCCCTTCCATTTCAATATTAATATGAATATATTTCATGTTTTGATTAATTTTTTTTTCTTATGTTTTTATCTATTCTCTACATTTTTGTGTGAATCTATTTGTATTATTCTACCCTAGGGTTCCTAAAATAACTATTAATCAAGATATATACTTGCATTTGAACCATAGTTTGGTAACATCTATACTATTTTCATCGCCAATACTTCATTATGAGACTTTACTATAATCATGTTTTTATTATGTGTTTGACATGAAATGTAAATTGTAAAATGAAAAAGAAACTTTTATTGCATTTTTCTCTTTTTCTAAAAGGTAGAAATATATCTTCAAATATAGATTCTTATCCTTCTTGCAGAGGTTCATCATTGTATATTTATCTTGCAATATTATAGAATGCTTTGTAACATCTTGATAGAAGTATAAATATTCCATGCAATTGCAAACTTGAGATGAGGAATTTGTTCTTAATCTATTTGTAAAATCAATAATGAAAATTCTTGTCCAAAAGTTAGCTCACTAGTATTTGTATTGCGATTGATTGTATTTTTTTCCCATTCTTATGACTTATTTACAATACAGTAATTTCTTGAATTTACAAGTAATAGTTACAGTCTACAACAATCAATTACCCACAAAGGAGAGGTCATTGCTAATATTTTTAATATCCTTGAAGGTGTGTTCCATAGGAGACTTAATTATGTTATTTGGCTCCCACCTTAATGCACTTTTTAACATATAAGGTTACTTTAGAAGTCAATTACCTTAAAATATTTTTAATAAATACATTGTTGATTTCTTGTACACAAATATAAGGGTATGCTAATAATAATTATATTGTAGCTTTAGTTGTGAAAGATATTCAAATAGAATCCCTTGTCTTTTGAGATTTCAGTTGTTCAAACACTAGTGTTAGTGCTATCATATTTTTTTTGTGTTAGAAATCTTTGGGGTTTTAGTCATATCTTTTACTTGCACCTTATAAGTCTATATTCTAGTATTACAATGCTAAGCATTGTGAAGGATTGAATATGTTGTTAGTAAAATTTGATCCTTATATAGATATGATTTAGAATTGATGTCTTTCACATTGCTTCTATGAAACAATTTTCTTATCTTTAGATTATTTTTTGACTTTTGATATCAATTTTTTTGTGGTACTACCTTTTAGATTGATTTGAAGAATATGGAACACTTGTATGATATGGTTGTAGTTTTGTTGACATTTTTGTTTTTAATAATTTTAATGCTTAGTAAAAATTTTAACATGATCGATGACGTTGGCATGACACACCCTCTGGCTCTATGTAAAACATTTTTGACCTGAAGCTATGAACTAGTGAGGCCACAAATGGGGGACCTCATCCTCACACTTCACTTGTTCAAACCTGCGAGCTCAATGACCCAACAAAGACACAAATACCGTGAGCATAGTGGCCCAACAGGGGTTTGAACCTTGATGGCTACTTCACCAATGAAGTATTTTAACCGTGACACTACACGTCCAAAGATTGGTTTTGTTGACATTGTTAAAAGATGATGTAATGATTGTTCTTTGTTAAATTGTTATTAATACTTTAGAATAATGGAATTTGATTGAAAATACTTTGGAACTATTTTTCCTCCATAAGATCCTTTGTCTCTTTTGCCTATGTTATCATTTGAAGGATTATTCTTGCCTTGTTGAAATTTTGAATGAACTTTTGATTTTTTTCATCATGAGAGTGATTTGGTTGTGAATAACATTACCAAAGAGAGACTTGTAATAACAACTGCACTATTGAAACATTAAATGTATATTATCACAATCAATCTATCTAGCTTGTTGTTTTCATTGTGAAGGGGCTATCTATATCCTAAAAAGATGAAACTAATTTTTTTTATTAAAGAGATGATAAAATCATCCTCATAATGGCATGGTCTTTTATGTCCCAATCAAATCCTTCATCATGAGAATGATAGTGGATGACCCAAAGAGAAGGGAAATGGAGTAAGAAATAGTTGACCATTATATTAACATGTAATAATATTGTTGGAAGGTTTATGTAGTTTACTATGTTGATCTTTTTCATGTGGAAACTTCTTTATTTTCTTGGTTAAATTGATTAGTTTTTAAAAAAGCTCTTGGTTAATGTTGGTTGAAGAATTAAAATTAATTTACAATTTTATAGAAATCAACTAAAAGTTTCAAGTGGCATATGCATAATGTTTAATTTTTTTTGGGTTACATTTGATGTTGCAAAAACACAATTTTTGTAGGTATTCATTGCTATTATTTTATCTCTTTTTTGGACATTATCTATGATTTTCAAAGCCCTTGTTAGTTTCTTCTTGTTATGGATTTGAGAAAAGTCCAACAGTTGACCCCAAAATATTACTTGTAATTAGAAAAATGATTCATGCTCCTAAGAACAATCTAGCTTATTCACAATGGTCATTTCTTGTAATGGAAGGGTTTTGAGTAAAAAAAAAAGTGAAATGGCTACACCTGCTGTGTTTCTTGCGACATAGTCTAAAAATCACATATTGTAGAGAATATATTAATTGCTTATGTGGGGAAGTGTCTAGAACTATAGAGGGTAGCTTCTAAGACTATCCATATGCTTGCAAGCTCATATATGCTTTCATGGTAATCTTGCTGCATAGTCTTGACATAAATTAACTTTTGGTGACATACTGGTCCTTAAATTTGTATCTTTTGGCCAACATTTAATATCATTTGTTCTTTTGTTTATGAGATTGGAGCTTCGGTGAAACTATTAGTCTTTCTTTGAAATCTACTTCATTTTGTATTATCAAGAGATTGATATGATTTTGGTTATTGTCTAATATATTTAATGTATCCAATTTACAAGTGTTGTGCATTCTATGCATTTCAAAAGGCAAACAAACTTGCTAGGATAGACTTTAGTAAAAGTTAACAACCCTTGTCTCTTAATTTGAAATATACTTGATCTTGAGTTATCATGGCATTTATATATTTTTTCATTGTTTCTTACTAACATGTCTACATTGTGGGCTACCATATGGAAATTGCCAAGAAGAAGTTGATGTAAATTGGAGTTCTTGCACTAAGAAATGCATAAAATATTGAAGCCTAGATCTGGAATGGTGATCAATTGTTTGTGTCCTAACCTTGAACCTACAAAATTGGATAGTTTCTGTAACACTCATTTTATACATTTTATTTTCAATTCTCATTTGTGGAAGCATTTTCATTTCATGACATAAACATTAACAAATACCAGTATAGGAATTGATAAGTTATATGAACTCATATTCTATGATGTCTTTGTTTCCTCTAGATTCCAAAAATATTAGATGCAATACATAAAGTTTCTTGAATTATGCAACTTATCAACTTTCTTTATTGTAATTTAAAAGTAAAACTTATGGGATAAAGATGGAGTTTTCACTATATGTTGGCATTTGAAACCAATTTTATAATTTTATGATATGATGAAAGACATCAATGATTTAATTTTTGAATCATATTTTATTAAATTTAAAATTATATAGATAATAGCATTTTTGAACAAATACAATATAGTAAAATGCCACTTTATTCATCAAGTCATTCTCGATCTATGTCAATTGTATTTTGAAATGGGTCAAGGTGACTAAATGTTGGCTTTCAAGACATAACAAAAAGTATCTATTATGAGTATTATAAAACTATAACCAAGCTAGTTTTTAGATTATAAAAAAACACAAAAATTTGTGTACATAGCACCTTGTTCCTCTCAGACAGTTCACCTATATACATGAAAAGAATCCCATGCATCCACAAACAAATCACACAAAACCAAAACTATTCTTCCAAACCTTTTGCATTACCTCTGCTTCCATGCAGGAGTACTTTCGCCTTGCTTAGGAGCTTAGAATAGAAAACCAACACTTCAGCATGAATCGAATGATCCATAAAACTAAATCACAAGCCTAAGTAGTCATAGAGAAATTGAATCGAATCACCCCAAAACATTAAAAAAATAGTATGTGTAAGATTAAACAAATGGAACTTGGAAATCATAACATATAACAAACAACAATGAGGAAGAAATAGAAAATGGTTGATTCAATTAATAATATTAATTAATAAATGCAAAGGTTACAAAGTTGAATGAATACAAAAACACATGTAGACAAACCAACCAAAGATTAAGGATTTAGAGATTGAGGAATCAAAGACCTCGACTATGTACATGGTCCTTGCATATATATATACATACAAATTGCAATTTGATTTGGTAACAAAGCCACCATTTGTCATAAATGTGGTATTCTAAAATTCCATGCATTGAATGCCTCTAAATCCACTATTGATTTAAGAAAATATTACAATTAATGTAAAGTAGGTAATTTCTAACATACATATTAATTTTCTAGACATGTAAACCAATAGCTAATTGTTACAACACATCAATAATGGTGTCACATTGACTATCCATGACCGACAGTACATAAACCCAAGTCACATGTGATCTCTTCACCATTACATGTTCAACAAATTTTCTTAGAGGAATATTGGATTGTAGAGTCAATAATGAGATTCAATTTGGTTCATAAACCTGAGTCACATGTGATCTCTTCACCATTACATGTTCAACAAATTTCCTTAGAGGAATATTGGATTGTAGAGTCGATAATGAGATTCAATTTGGTTCATAAACCCGAGTCACATGTGATCTCTTCACCATTACATGTTCAACAAATTTCCTTAGAGGAATATTGGATTGTAGAGTCGATAATGAGATTCAATTTGGTTCATAAATACATCTCTTTCTTATGTTGATTCAATAGTAATAGTTATTTCTACATCTAGCTCAACCTTTTTGGGTGAGTATAATGATGTATAATGACATATCATTACTATCTTTTCATTCTTGAAAACATGATGAACACTTGAAAGGTGACACTCTTAATTGAAGATGAAATCTCCAAAGACATCAATTTTATTTACCTTGGCATCATAGAATTAGTAAGATTTACTAGAGTCAATATCCAACAAGGATATACTTTTTACTCTTATTATTGAATTTTCTTCTCTTCTCTTATGTCCATTGTACCTCTAGGTGATATTTCCAAAGATACTCAAATGTTTAATTGATGGTTTCCTACCTAACCATGCTGCTTCTAGAAAGACAATTTCCAAGATTTTAGTCAAACTCCAATTTGATTGAATAAATCATTGTGTAAATTGTTTCTTCCCATAATTGATCTTTAAGACTACATGTCTCGAGCATTGATTTAGTTTTCTCTTGAAATATCATGTTCATTCTTCTAGCTACTCTATTTTCTTATTGTTGTGAACTATCTGGAATTGATAATTGTCTCTTGATTCCCTTTCATCTAAAAAGTTGTCAGATTTGTTTGAGCTAAACTCGTACAATAAATTTGGACAACAATGTTAGGCAAAAGAATATATGAAAAGGAGTGCCACAAGAATATGTTATGGTATATATAGACATGGGTTGTTTGGATTCAAAGATTAAAACTTAGCTCTAGAAGGGAGGAAAAATATGTAAATAAAAAATCACCTCTTAAATTTAACAACAATCTTTGTGATCAAACACTACAACTATCTTTGATACCAATTACTAAAATTAGAAAACACAGACTTTGTTATTTAAGAATCCAAAAAGACTTCTAAATAAGAAAAACACGCAAAAGACATTCTCCTTATGAACACATCCAAACTATAATCAATAAAGATAATTGTTCACCGTGTACTCTAAAAGGCTCTCTATTATTGCCAAAGGACACTTGGTTCGAAAGAAAAGAACATGTTGTAGACATCTAAATGGTACTAAGTTCAAATCTTCTACAACGCTTAAAAAAAACTCTTTATTATTTAGGGCACTGCAACTGAAATATGCACTACATCTGTACACCCATTTGCGAAATAGATTGTGGGGGAATCGAAGTCGTGCCGCAGATAGGGCATTTGCCATGGCACTCTAGCCACCTTTGAATGCACGCCACGTGGAACTTATGATGACACACTGGCAATAACAACGCTAGCTGCTCGTCTTCTTCATAATTAGACAGACAAATAATGCAGTCATCTTCCACCTCATGTTTTGAGACACTGTAATAGAATATCGCCATCTCCACGTCAACGCTCCGCATCCACGTCTGCTTTGAAGCTGACGTGGAAGGTGCTGCTACCGTCGACTCAGCCGCCGTCGTCTCAGCCGCCACCACCTCAGCTGCCACCACCGTCGTCTCAGCAGATGCCGCCGCCTCATTGGCTGCATTTGGGAGCGCCACCTCATCCTCCATCATCTTCCATCGGCAGTAGAGCAGGAGAGTCAGCGCAAATATGATCAAGGGAAGGGGAACATCCATAAGAATGAGAGTGCATAAAAGTATGAGCTGTTGCATCCATGGCGATAGTCCCATTATAGATAGCAGGAGGCAATCGAGTGTACAACTGCAATTGGGTGTGGCCATGGCTATGCTGGGGGATTCAGAGGATCTTCAGTCTAATATATCAGAATAGCTTCGCTTGTTATCTCCAAATATAGCGGCATTTTTAACAAGAATCTATCAAAACCGACACAAATTTCGGGGGCCACGAGAAAGTATAAAAGAATTTATGATTATGGATGTTTTCAAGGTGTATATTGATGTTTAGAAATGAAACATATAAAAACAAAGTGTTAGTTTGTTTCTTTGTAGTTTTGTAATTAAAATATTGGTTGTTCATATAGAGATAATTAAATAATCTCCAATGTTTATAATAAAATATAATATAATTTTATTTTTAATTTATTAAATTAATAAAAATATTTTAATTAATTCGAACTCTAAATTTAACGAAAACTATACAATCAAATTTTAAGGTGATCTATAAAATTATAATTGTAATAATAGACCTAAGTTTACACGAATTCGTAATTATAATTATTATAAAAAAATACAATTAAATTATAATTAATTTTAAGGCTAATATTAAGTAAATATAAAATAACTTCATGTTAAAATTTGAAATTGAAAGAAACATATTTATTTATATTAATTTATAAGAATTGTCATGTAGTGGCCAAAACTATATGAGGTAATATATAGCAATTTATGTATCTGTTTAAATATTAGTTAGTATACATATCTTAATTCATACATCTATCTAAAGAAATACGAGAGATATCTTGATTGGAGCTATTTTATTTATCATAAAATAATTTTGTTTTACTTTAAATTATAATTAAGTAAATATTTTAAAAAAATTATTAGTAGACATTAAGAATAATTAGTTTAGTCAACCCTAGGGTGTAGATCGGTTAGTAGAGCCATTGAAAAACATGAATGATTGATGCAAGTTCAAGCCTTGTTCGGATGAAAAAATTAGTTTACCTAGCCGCGCCTAGGGTGGGTCCCTTTTGGGTTATCACATGGCCCAAAAGATTAATCAATAATCAAGAATGATTAGATCAATAAAAAATAGCTTCAATTTCTCAACATTTCTTTAGCTAGATGTATTTAAGATATCTATACTATTTTATTTTACTTCCTACACGTCAACATGGGTGGGCCCACCTTTATTACTCCTACACATCCACATTAGTGGGCCCACCTAGGCATGAACACCATGTGAGCCAACTAGGGATTTGAGCTTTGCTTGCATCATTAACAATGCAACCACTTAATCATCACACCACAAGATGACCCCCAATTTTTTTTTCTAATTTTTAATATTATCTATTTTTTTATATTAAATTTTAAATTTCTTATCATTATTAAAAAATAATTGAAAATAAAAATTTATAAAACATATTTTTATTTGAATTGATTATTTTCTACTAATAAACTTAAAAATAATATTTTCTATACATTGTAAATATGAAAATGGTAGATTAATTTTTAATTTTTTTGTTTTTGTTTTTATGTGTTATTTATTTTGAAAATATTATAATTATAATTAATATTAATGTTTTGACATGTGAATGGTTGCCAAATTTAAACTAAAAGGTAAGAGTTTTAGTTGACGTTAACACACTCATGTCATTACACTCTACCCTTTGCTATCATTGTTTTTAGTAATATATTAAAAATATAATACATTATTAAAAAATATAATATACTAACTTATTATAAATTACAATATAATATTACAATTTTATTATATAATATGATAAATTATATATTAAAAATCATATAATCTAGATATTAAGATTATATAGTGTTTAGTTAAAAAAATATTAAAAAATTTAATATATTAAATTATTAAAAATTATTGAAATGATAATTTTTGAGTTAATGCTTTTTAGTTGAATAATAGACATGACTACAAAACTTAATTGCAATATAAACTTATTAATTTTAAAATTAGAAAGATCTATAGATTGATAGTGTTAATGATCATTGGTATAGAAGGATATAAACTCTCCCCAACTAACCATAAGAGTCCTTAATATTCTCCCCATTTATTCATCTTCCTAAAGAGGTTTCTATTGCAAATAAATTTTTTCTCTCCATGAAAAATGCAAGAACAAAATAAAAAAAAATAGAAATAAAATTGAACAGAATCTTTGTAATGAGTTAAAACAAGATATCATGTTATCAAAATTTAAAAGAGCCTTACAAAATGTCATGGAATATGAGCCAAACATTAATATAAACTTATGAGATTTAATATTTTTTAAGTTATTAAATTGATGCATACATTCAACTTCTCTTCTTATCTATATTTCTAGAGATTAAAATTAGATTCAAAAGACAAAGAAACTGAAATATTTAATAAAAAAATTCTAAATATTAAAAATATTAGCAAAATATATTTTTCTAAGATTTTTTTTAAGAATGTAGAACAAATAAAGATACATCCAAAAAAAATTGAAATGATGTAATACCACATATAGGAATGAATAAATGGCTCTCTAGTAAAAAAGAAAAACACATTTAAAATTATCCCTAGGTCAAATAAAATTGTAACTCACTATGAATAACTATGAAATGGAGATATTAATGTTGAATTTAGAATAAAGGTAAAGAGGTTTTTGTAATATCTCTCTTGTTGAATACTAACTTGCATTGACATGAGAGTAACTTTGTAAAAAACCTCTTCTGTCACTTATTATAAAACAAACACTATACCACTCAAATTCTAATGTTACAAGATTGATAATTGAGTCGAGGATTAATCTTCCATATGTAAAAAATCAGCAAAGTGAAAACTTCGTCATGTATGCAATATACTCAACAATTATTCTAAAAAGTTATGTGTTTTTTATACCCATTACTATTGTCACATAGTTTCTATATACCCTCATTCTTAGATAAAAGAATGTATCCTCTTTTCCTCTTGGTTGAAAGTGTTATTGTTGTCAACATTTGCATTTCAAATAATGTTATTTCCAAAGTGGAAGGAAAACTTTAGCTGATTATTGTTGTGTTTAAAGAGTAGATAAAATAATGTCAAACAACAAAACTAAAAAAAATACAATAAGAAATAGACACAACACATTGAATTATGTGGTTTACTATTAAAAGATACATCCATGAGGATAAAAAGGGCAATATATTTATTCATTGTTTCTCACAAACGCAATACAAAATTTGTACTCATCCTTTCAGACAAATGTTTAACTCTTCAAATATGAAGAGGCAACATATAAATGAAGTGACATAGGAAAGAAATTATCAAATTATCATTGAATTTCACATTCTCAACAATCACCCACTTGAAGTACAACCCATACAACCACACACAATGATATCCCTTGAGTTTTCACTTGTAATGTCACATTTACATAACTAGGCTTAGAGAAGCTTTGCAACACTTTAGCTTCTCCAAATTTTGTCCAAGGACACTTTAAAGGAGTCTTCTCCTGAACACGCCAAAGTTAATATTTGACTTAGCAAATGTTCAACATTTTGAAACATGAGGAAAACCTTAGTTTAAATGTATTTGATGTATCCACATCTCCACCAAATATTCTAATCTTGAATCTCTCCACATCTTGTGCTTGTCTTGGCAATACAATGGGAATTGCAACAAATTTCTCAATATTTCTCTTCCATATTAGTGAGGATGGCTTGTTTAGACATAAGATACTTCTCTACATGTTCTAGATCAATAAGAAGACATTTGAAAGGAATATGGAAGATCTTTGCAAGAACATAATTGAGAAGGGGAAGCCCAAATAATTTTCTTTTGAGCCACACATAGAAAAGTAGTCCATAGCGAGGCTAAAACATGATAACTTAGAGAGCTTTCAAGTGTGAATTCCTAGTTTATTAATGCTAGTAAAAATCTACCACTACACCTATAATAAGGGAAGTTGACCTTTTTCAGATTGTATGTATGTATGTATGTATGTACATGTATGTGTATATGTATATGCATACGCATTTGCATATGTGTATATATATACATGTATGCATGTATGTATGTATGTGTGTGTGTGTATGTATGTATATGCACATATATGTGTGTATGTGTATGTGTGTGTATGAGTGTGTGTGTGTGTGTATGTATATATGTATGTATGTACAAGTGACACACACACACACATTTGTTTTTGAAAAAAATGTAAAATTTAACAAGAATTTTTAATTTCTTTATTTTTTTATTCTGTTATCTTAAGATGATTCAATAACCACCAACTATAACCCACTTGTGTATTTATATTAAAATGACTTTCACAAAAATTTTGAATTTAACCTTTTATTTTTAAAATTTTTGTTCATATAAATTTATAGACATCTTAAAAATACTCATTATATAATTTTTTATATTTATTAAATTCTAAATACAAAATAAAGAAAACCCCAAGTTAAATTTTCTCCTTCTAAACTCTTTATATTATTTTAATGATTCTAAAGAGTAATCATCATTCTAATTTTTTCTTCATTTATATTGATAAATATTACAAAGTAGGGAGACATAATTAATACAAATATATTTTAGTGTTTTTGAAGGGAAAACCTCTCAACTATTTTCACCTTACAAAGAAAGAGGCAAGATAGTGGTAAGTTTGAAGGTGAATTATTTGTCTCCCTTATTAAATATTCTTTGGGTTGAAAAATAGAAAACTGGTGCTTCATTATGAATCAGATCACTCCAAAATACTAAATTGGAGACCAAAGAAATCATAAAGAAATTGAATCAAATAAACCCAAAATATAAAAAATAAAATCAATACATATAAGATTGAGATCATGGAAGGGGAGACACATAAAAAAACCTTTTAATGAGATTGCTTTATTAGAAAGGGATAATTGTCAATGTGGTGTGCAAAAGAGGTTGGAGTATCTATGGTAGGAGGTTCTAGTTATCAAAGGTCTATTCATGTAGGACAAAGGCACATGAACATGAAAATGAATCCTTTTATAGTCAATGATATCGGGTGATCTATTTATGGCTCTACAAATGGCTTATAGTAATAGTAGACTACCTCATACTCATTGCAAGAGGCACCTAACTTTGCTACAAATGAGGCATACATACCTTGCAGGGCTACAAGATTTGAACTTGTGACCTCTCTTTCAAGAGTATAAGTTCTCCACTACTAGACATTGTAACATACAAAAATGAGGAAGAACATAGAAAATGGTGAAACAATTAAAATTATTAAATAATAAATGCAAAGGTTACAAAGTTGAACTAATAAAATAACACATGCAGACAAACCAACCAAATTTTAAGGATTTAAAGAAATTGAGGAACCAAAGACCTCAACTGTGTACATGACCTACATATTTATACATAGAATTACAATTCGATTTCATAAAAAAAGCCATCAATTATCATAAATGTAGGATTCTAAGATTTTGTGCATTGAATGCCTCTAAATCCACTATTGATTTAAGCAAATCTTATAGTTAATGCAGATTAGATAATTTCTGACATGTATATTAATTGTTTAGATATGTAGACCAATCATTAATTGTACAAATCACTTCAATAATGTGTGTCACATTGATTATTCATGACCAACATTACACAACCATAAGTCACATTTGATCTAGATTCACTGCTATGTGCACATGCCATGCACTCCCATTGGTTATTGTGCATTCATCTATCCATTATACTCTAAGCACATGACCATCCAATGTCAACTCCATAAAATTTGAACTTTGTTTTGAAAACCCATTTATGATCAATGATTTGTTTACTAGAGAGGCACTAACTTTCACCAATTTTCATGTTTAGTTTTTATGAATCAAATCCATCTATTTATTCATAACAAACTTTGTCATTTTTCTTCTTTTAAATTGCTTGCTCAAAAGTGTTTGGTTCATCATTACTTCTAGAGAAATTATCAATTGACAACATGGTCCTACAATCTAATAGGCATTCTCCTTGCTCTTCCAAATTATTTTAGAGGAATATTGGATTGTGGAGTGGATAATGAGCTTCAATTGGCTCAATGATACATTCTCTTTCTTATGTTGATTCATACTGCTTTCTAGCTCTAGATCAACCCTTTTAGGCAAGTATGTTGACATATCATTGTCATCTTTCTCTTTTAGACAATTAACATGATAAACACTTGAAAGGTGACACTCTTGAATGAAGATGACATCTCTAAAGACTTGAATTTTGTTCATCTTGACATAAATTAGTAGGAATTACTAGATTCAATATCCAACAAGGATGTACTTTTACACATGTACTTTTACACTCTTATCATTCAACTTATTTCTTTTATCTTTTGTCCAATGTGTCCTTAGGTAATGCTCCCAAAGATTCTCAAATGTTTAATTGATGGCTTCCTACCTAGCCAAGCTTATTCTAGAAAGATGATTTCCAAGATTTTGTTAAAACTCCAATTGATAAGATAAGTCACTATATAAATTTCTTCCTCCTATAATTTGTCTCTGAGATTACAAGTCTTAAGCATTGGTTTATTCTCTTTAAGTATCATGTTCATTATTTTAGCTACTCCATTTTGTGTGGAGTATATGCAACCATTTGAGTTGTCTCTTGATTCCTCTTTATTTGAAAAAGTTAGCAAATTTGTTTGAGGTATAATCTTGTCCCTTCATCATATTATTTGATTGAGCAACATTTAATTTTTTATCACATTGCTTCTCAACTTGGTGTATAAACTCATTGAAAACAATAGATATTTTAGACCAATTCTTGAATTTAAGTAAATCGATATATTTTATGTGTAGTCATTGATGAATGTTTTGAAATACCAATATTTACCCATAAAAATGCCTATGTTGGTCCACAAATATTAAATTGAACTAAATCCAACTTCTTGGAAGTTCTACAAGGGTTCCTAGAACCAAAATTTTCTCTCTATTATTTCAAATCAAAATAGACTTCACACAAAAAATTCTTTGTAACTGTGATGGGTGCAAGACCATAATCCATGTTTTGTTTGAACATTTCCTTTAGCAATTTGAGGTTAATATGACTAATCCTTTCATGCCAAAACAGATTCTTCAAAGAAACACTTGAAATTAAGTGTTTAGAGGAGGTTTTCCTCAACTAAAATAGTCTTTTCATATGTTCCTTAAATATCAATTTTTCCGTACTCTCAAATATCTCACAAGTTTATTGTTCAAAATGATCTTAACATTATTGGCACTGATCCAATTGACTAAAAAAATAGTTTTCTTTAGTATTGGAATACATTATAATATCAATACCTAATTTACCTTGAGTTCAAATATCAAGAGGAGCTTTCTCAACTTCTTCAACATGTAGTTGTGAATCATCTCCTAATGTAACATTGTCTCTTAATTTCTTTGTTCGTTTTCTCAATTTGTCACTATCACTTGTCATATGGTGAGTAAAACCTAAATTGATGACCTAGACATCATCATTTTTGGCATATTTGGAACCACTCTCTAAAAATAATGTGTCTTTCATCATCATCATTATCATCAATATTAACATCAACCACCACATCTTCTCGTTTACCTAAGTTGTTCATATATTTCTTCTTCTTGGAGCATTAGAGCTCGAAAAAACCTAGATGATCACAACAATAGCAAACATTTATTGTCATTAATATGCACTGATATCTTTAAGGATTCTTGCCTTCACACTTAGAGGCAAATCATTTGTTAAGTCACCTCAATGTGATCTCCATTA